>NC_064641.1:413207327-413247327 GCF_023864345.2 Schistocerca serialis cubense | reverse complement strand
TGGGAACTTTAAGTGTGAGGCCTTTGGGGGTAATGCCAAATGTCAGACAAGCCTGAGAAAATAAAAATATATAAATGCGGATAGACTGGAAACAATGAATTAATGTTCTTCAGCAGTTTTCTGCACAAGTAATGCCAATTAGATTTTCAATTTGCATGACATGGAGCAAAATAAAAAACCAGAATTACCCTTCGTAGCTGGCCAGAACAATCTGTCACTTGTACCACGATCTTTAAGGTCAGTGTTGGTTACTCTTTTTTTCCAGTTCTATACCTTCTCTCCATTCAGACTGCAGATTCCCATACCTTTCTACATTTAACATCTTTGATGACTGGTTTTATATATTCTATTCCCCCCCCCCCCCTCCCCCCCCCTAAAGCTACGTATTGCGGCTTCTGGTGCTGGTGCCAAGTTAAGTATTCTTCGATATCTTGTGAATATTTCACTAACCTCTCCACCCATACATAAAGAGTTTTCTGTACTACTCTCCACAGCTAGTTGTTTTAATACTGCATTTTGCACTTTACATGTCCACTTAATTTTTCACTAGACTATCATCAACACATGCATATGGTTGTAACACACTCTATCCCCCCCCCCCCCCCAAAAAGTAATGTTACAATCAATCTTAGTTTTTAATGATGAGCTAAGACAAAATATACTAATCTTTTTCAAAATCACTCACCTGACTTCACCAATCTGAGTCAGTGACAGACAGAAAAAAGAGAAAATACACAACTATATTTTTGTCATATCAATCTACATGACACTAAATGCTACAAAAATTACTCTGCTCATATACACAAAAATGACTAAAGTGACCCAACAATATTTCCACAACACAAAAGTGTATACAACTGAGTAGCATGAATAGCTGAAACTTTTTCACATGAGAAAATGAGCACTATTTTTTGCAGCACTGTAAATGACACAAAGGCAACCAGTAAGATATCTAAAAGACTAATGAAAATAAGTAGAATAAATTTGTTTTTTTTTTTATATTAAGAAAAGAAGTAAGACATTGCACCAGCAACATTAACTAGATTGCCAATACCTTAGGAGGTCATTAACTTAATGTATGTCTCAACATTTATACATGTCCCAATACCACATACCGTATTTCACAGATATAAGACGCACCATAATTTTTAACAATTTTTTTAGAAAAATAAGTTTATCATGTTTATTATTAGATTGCAAGGGCAGAATTCTTAGTTTATAAAACTGAACCGACCTTTAAAATCCCTGAAAATCATCATCATCCAGTTTTGGCCATTTTGCATTCAGTCCTCTATTTGCACATTTAGTCTTCCTCATTGTTTTAGTAGTTCTTTACTAGCTTGCCAAGCATGATTGGCCAAAATGCCGCTCTGCTGCTCTGTTTCTAAGTTCTTCTACATTTGCTATCACTTTCAATTTACAGCCCACATCATTTGAATAATTTTATTTTTTTCCATTATGAAACAAGCTACTAACAAAAATATTGTACTGTTACCCATCGCAAAATCACTTTCAGTTGAAGTTCACTGGCACCATAGACTGTAATCATAGACTAGACAGTATTCTGGATTTGTGATGGCGGGACGAGAGGGAGACAGTGTTAACAAGCTCGTGAATCCCTGAAACTCATGTTTGTCACTTAGGTGCACTGCTGCTGCTGAATCTAATGTTGTCAGACAGAGATAGGTTTCCCAATGCATCGAATATGTGGCCATTTTTAAGACTCGCAGACATTTTTATATTAATTTCAAGTCAAAGATGCTCTTGAATTTCGGAGGAAATTTTTTTAAGAAAAAAGTGCATCTTACAGTCTATAAAATATGGTGCCTAGTAATGGTCTACAATTAAAAACATGTTTTTTATGTCATAATTTTTTTACACAATCTTTTATATTTAGTGCATGCTGAATTCAAAAATGTAGCTCACTTTGCTCAATTAGGTCATGTTTCTTCACTACCTAGGTAGTAGCTTATTGGTATATAAAACCATTCAAATGTTTGAAATTTTTTAACTTTATCATCACAAAGCAGACTTATTTCTGTATCACAGAGCTACATTAAATGTATGATGTTCAAATAAATGTAGTTAACAAGGATGAAAAGATATTTCTACTTACCTTTGTTTCCTGTAAGACCTTGAAAATGATACTAGTACAGTCATAGTGGGCAGTAATTGTGTACAGAGATGGAGGTGGCAACTCTAGTAGAGAAAGGTGGAGACTGAGCTGACCTTGCTTCTAGCTTGTAGCAACCTGCAGGCTAGAGTGACTTGAGCTCTGAGTGAAAGTAACATTGCTACAAAATGAACCAAAATTGCAAGAATCATGCTAACCTATTTTGTTACATTTGTGGTAAAGCCACCATACCACACAGCGAATTAAAAATTACTCCTTTTGTTATGAAAATGTACCATGCACGCTTAGAAGCTAAAATTATTATTGAGTGCAGTCCTTCAAATCACACGTATGCTGCAGAAGTGTTTCAGTTTTGGTATAGCTATGATTTGGAGGGAAGTAAGAAATCATCCTACTGATTATTTCTGCACGACAAATTTACAGGACAATTTAATGGCTTTGATTCTCTTTAATATAACATGTGTCCTTATGAACACAATATGCCTCTTCATTACATCCTTTTAAATCAGTTAGAATAAGTATCTTATTTGAATTAATTAAATGAATACATCTGACTTTACTTTTAGGGTAAAAAAAAAAAAAAAAAAAAAAAAAAAAAAAAAAAAAAAAAAAAAAAAAACAGACCATAAAATGACCAGAGGTGCCATCTGCCGTAAGACCAGTGCCTTACACACCAGGAATTCCAATTGCAACACCCCCTGATAACCAGAGTGATTCCAGTCCAAATGATGAAATTCATGAAGAGGATATTGGTGACATATATCAAGCCCCCCTCAGATTCATACCAACTAAAACCCTCAACCAAAGCTGAATAGAATGATTTGACATGAATTTGTGCTTATCCAAAGAATTTGCACAGTTACTAGGATCATGTCTTTGGGAAACAGACTGTTAGTTCCTGGGATAACCTTCTATTGGTGTAAAGCAGTGTTTTGAAAGTATTTCAGAAAGGATGAAGACACTTCTCTGGGTTGATGTCATGACACTGGTGGTCTCACTGAAGCTTTGGGTACATTGTATACCAATACTGAATGGCAGATTTTCATAGATTCATCAAGTAGAAGTTTGAAAGCTGTACTACTGCACATTCGTAACATGATTGCTTCTGCTCCAGTAGGCTGCTCAGTATAAATATGTGAAACCTACATAGTGTGGTATGTTTGTTAACTGCTCTCAAATATGAACATCACAACTAGAGGATATGTGGTGACTTAAAAGTATATTTTGGAGATTAATAAACTGTAATCTTAATGTGTTATTCTTGTAAGTAGGTCATACCATACACACCTGCAGATTAACTGTTACATGTTGTGGCCATACTGTGGGGTCTGCAACTTGGCTACACCACATATCAATGTTTCCTATACCTATGGGTCAATCGGGCAGATAACAAGCACTACACACAAAACATCAGCGAAGCAAGACCGGTCCCGACACCAGGTTCACTCAATGGTAAGTCACAAGCTCAAAAAATTCTATTTCCTCCACTGCACATTAAACTTGGTTTCATGAGATCCTTTATAAGAGCAGTGAACAGGGGTAGAAGGGCTCTTGCTTTCTTGAAACAGAAATTTCCATGTGTCAGTGAGGTCAAACTTTATGCAGGTATTTTTGTTGGTCCTCAGATCAAGGAGTTTATGAGAGATCCTGAATTTGATGAGTGTGTGGAAGGTACAGAAAGGAATGACTGGTTAGCACTGAAATCAATAAGAAAAAACTTTCTTGGCAACTACAGGAGCTGAGAGTATGAAGATGCTGTTGAGGAACTCCTGCAAAACTTCAAGGTTCTTAGTGTTCATATTTCAATGAAGATCAACTTTCTCAGCTCACATGTAGATTACTTCCCTGACAACTGTTGAGATTATAGCAAACGAACAGGGTTAGCGTTTTCACAGAGATATTACAGTAATGGAAGAGAGGTGCAAGGGTTGCTGCATACATGTTCGTGGACTACTCTTCGTGCTTCAAGAGAGACATTCTAGATGCAAAACATAATGGAAGTCTTTGAAAATAGCCTTTTTTTTTCCATAAAATGATGTTAATGTATGATCTTATACATGATATTTAACTCAATCCAAACACAAGACTGTTTTTATATACTTATGATTAAAAAACTTCTTAAATGTCATAATTTTTAAGTGAAATAGCAACAAAACTGGCATGACTGAACAAAATGAGTTACATTTCTGAATTCAACGTGCATGACATATTAGGAATAAATTTAAAAAAAACATGACCTAAAAATGGTGCAGCCAAGTGGAATGAACACCACACAAAAATATCACAACTGTACTTACAATTTTCATAATAACCAAAGGAACTTCTGGAATAATTAATTCTAATGTGAAGAGTATAGTCATACCAATTATTTTTAGAACAGCATCCTTTAGTTTCAAGACAGAGAATATTATTGCCTTTCCCTTCTTTCCAATTCCAAATATGATTTCAAAAGCTATGTTTTCCCACATAATAATATGAGAATTACACATACATACAACTGTACAGTCACACTTAGTTTATCTTGTTTGTTGTAGTCTGACAAAACTTCATTGTGAGTCTATGTTACTTTTAGGCAGTCTGTCCAGAGTGGCCAAAGGTGATGTCCGTGCGTGTGCGTGTGCTTCCCAAAGAAGGTTTCTGCCTGAAACTCAGTGAGTGACTGTCGTTTCATCGTGCCTGTCTGCAACTCAATATGTTATCTTTACGCTGAGTGACAATCTGTCCTTTACATAACTATTAAACAATGGAAAATCCAGGATGGAATCTAACAATATTTTGAAAAGGATAGTTGCTACTTATCATAATATTGTTACTTTTCATAACTTTTCATTGCTGGGATCCCGACATGTCCTGGGGTCCACTGTTGCCATGGGCAAAAAGAGACTCCTGTATAGTCAGTACCAAAGGGTAGCAAGGGAAGCACTGGTCGAGAACTTGTAGGTTGCTTAAGGAGTCACTACAGATGATTAAGGACTCCCCTGCACAGGAGTGGATATACTCAAGAGTGCGATAGATGGCTACCAACTCTGCACTGAAAACACAGCAGCCAGCCTGCAAGGAGAGCTGTTGAGTATGTCCTAGTGAGCGTAAGTGAAACCAACAGGATTGTCGACCACTGATCCGTCATCGTAAACTATTTCTGAGTCCTGGAACTTGATGAGAATAGAGAAAAATTGTTGGTGGAGGGCCTCAGGTGGAACTGAGCCTTTTGGATGTTGCAATTGGTTCAGACGAAGCTGGGGCGGAGGCATGGACCATGGAGATATGTGTACGTGAACCCACAGGTAAGGTGGTAGTGGAAAAGTGTCAAGTTCGGTAAGAAGCGAACAGACAACAAGTAAAAAGGAATGCCCTGTTTGGGTCACCATTGCAGGAGATAGATTGCCATGTTAGGGAAAAGGAGGTGGTAATTGGGATGGTGAGGCGAACTATGAATGTGGGTGGTATAATTTGCAAGCAGTAGTTTCCTCCAGAGCTGCAATGGAGGAACGCCAGCTTCCACAAGGAGGCGATTCACTGTGCTCGTTTGGAAAGCTCCCGGCACAAGCCGAACTCCATAGTGGTGGATAGAATCTAGCAGTTGCAGCACGGATTGGTTGATTGGTTGGTTGATTGGGGTTGAAGGGACCAAAAAAGAAGGTCATCAATCCCTTGTTTCAAATGTGGTCCATTCAGACAGTTTGACATCTCAGAAAAGTCAGAACAATAAAAGGGAAAAGGCTAAAAAATGTGAAAGTGCAGTTGTGTCGTCAATGGTAAAAACAAAATGAGGGAAGTCAGCAAGCGAGCAACCCCAAGGCTATGCCACAGGCAGGAAATATCCCACCTCTGAAGCAGTAGAAGCAAGACCACCTGCTATTTAAAAACGTTCAACTGCTAGAATGTAGAAGTGCGTATGGGAAAAGGAGACTAACCAATTCTAAAAAGTGATAAAAACAGAATAAAAGGGAAAGAAAAGAGGATCTTAACCAGAGAGGGGAGTTGGGAATCCCCAAACACAGCTTACAGTGGGAGACACCCCAACCCTCACCGCCCCGCCCCAACACAAGAGTGAGATTAAAAACCTTAAAACTGAGAATAAAAACCACTTTCATGGAGGAAACTGAGAACCAGTTTGACCATCCGGGAGTTGTCAACCAACATTAAAGGTAAAGTGCGGGGAAGTCTGTACTTAGTACGCAGAGCCAAAAGAAGGGGACATTCCACCAAAATGTGGGCTACTGACTGGAAGGCTCCACAAACACAAAGTGGGGGTGGCTCATGACGCAAAAGAAAACCATGGGTCAGCCTGGTATGGCCGATGCGGAGACGACACAGTGTGGTTGAGGCCTTTTGGGAGAAGTGGAAGGAAGAACGCCACGGGAGTGGTGTCACCTTAATCGCATGAAGTTTATTAGACAGGGAGGTAGCCTCCCAAGAGTTGGCCCATGATTGTGCGAAGTGGGATTTGATATGAAGCCGTAAATCTGCTGCAGGAGGGATCACAGAGAACGGGGATAAGTAATTGCTCCCCCAGCCAAACAATCAGCAAGCTCATTACCTGGGATATCCACATGGCCAGAAACCCAAAAGAAGTAAACGGAACAAGCAGCACGGTGAAGATCAGCGAGATGGTCATGGATGACCGAGACCAAGGGATGGCGGGAAAAACACCGGCCAATAGCCAGAAGGCCACTCATTGAGTCCATACATAAGAAAACGCGGTTGTGTTCGGACTGTTTAATAAAGGTACGGGGGCCTGGGAAACTGCCATCAATTCTGCAGTAAACACCCCACATGTAAGTGGCAGGAGATGATTTTCCGTGCCAACAGGGGATGTGAAGGCATATCCCACACGATCAGCAGATTTAGAGCCATCGGTGTATGAAACAACAGCATCCTGAAACTCCCATAAAATTCGGTGGAAAAAACAACAGAACACCATGGGGGGAATGGAATCTTTCGGATCTTGGCGGAAATCCATCCAAATTTGGGGCCGAGGAACTAACCAAGGGGAGGTGTTGGGAAGGGAGTGTGGGAGACAGGACAAAGAAGGAAGCTGAAAAATCACGGAGAACAGACGCAAGGTGGAGCCCAACCGGCAAACCCGTCCGAGTGCGGGAATCAGCTGGGTGATGTCCATGGTCTGGGAACAGGATAGAATAGGAAGGATGAGTGGGAGAGGAATGGACAGTGATTGCATAAGAAACCAGAAGCTGGGACTGCCAAACAGAAGGGGGGCGATCCCAGCTTCAACCAGGAGACTATCAACACGGCTAGTAGGTAAGACACCGGTGGCCAAATGGATACCATGATAGTTGACCGGATCCAGCAGGTGCAGTGTGGAATGAGCAGCCAAACCACAAACTTGACAACCATAGACCAAGCAAGACAGCACTAAAGCCCAATAAAGGCAGAGAAGGATGGAGCGGTCCGCACCCCAAGAGGTGTGGGCAAGGAAGCGAAGGACATTGAGTATACGGAAACATCCTACCTTCAGAAGTCTGACATGAGGCAGCCACGTGAGCTTGTTGTTGGAAAGAAGACCCAGGAAATGACACTGTGGGACCACAGGTAATCATTGTGCATCGAGGTAGAGCTCCAGATCGGGATGGATCGTAGGACGGCGACAGAAGTGGGCCAGCCGCGATTTTGAAGGAGAGACCTGAAACCCGTGTGTGAGGGTCCATGCAGGGGCACACCGTATAGCTCCATGGAGCTGCCGCTCTACAAAGGCCATCGAAGAGGAACTAACCCAAATGCAGAAATCATCCCCATGCAGAGCAGGGGCAACCAAAGGACCAACAGAGGCCTCGAGTCCATGGATAACAATGTGGAAAAGAAGTACACTCAATACAGAATCCTGTGGGATGCCATTCTCCTGGGTCCGTGGAGAACTAAAAACAGTACCAACCCGAACCCTGAATGAATGATGGAACAGGAACTGGCGGGAAAAAATCAGGAGTGGGACCCGAAGACCCCACTCATGAAGTATAAGTAAGATGTGATGGCGCCAAGCCGTGTCACAGGCCTTGCGAAGTTCGAAAAATACTGCAACCAAATGGCGGCGCTGGGAAAAAGCCTGTCGAACTGCGGATTTCAAGCGAAGTAATTGATCGATCGGAGACCGTCCCTCTCAGAAGCCACACTGCTAAGTGGACAATAGATCCCGAGATTCTAGGACCCAATTGAGCTGACGGGCTACCATCCATTCAAGTAACTTGTAAATAACATTTGTCAGACTAATTGGCCGATAGCTTTCGACAAACAGGGGGTTCTTACCAGGCTTAAGGACAGGAACCACAATGCTATCCCTCCACTGAGAAGGGAAGTCACCCTGGAGCCAAATACGGTTAAACACACGGAGAAGATGTTGCCGTTGTGGAGCACTGAGATGTTGAAGCAGTTGGTTATGAATGGAGTCTGGGCCAGGGGCCGTATCATGAGAAGAAGAAAGTGCCAAAAGAAGTTCCCATTCAGTAAAAGGCTCATTGTAAGATTCTAACTGAAAAGGGGTAAAACATAAGGCGGAAGCTTCAGCCCGCTGTTTCTGGTGAAGGAAAGCAGCCGGATAGGAGGCTGATGCTGTTGCAAAATGGGTTGAAAGATGTTCTGCGAGAATCAAGGGTCCCTGCAAAGGCCATCAGGGAAGTGAAGGCCTGGGATGATGGCCTGCCGATGGAAACCTTGGAGAGAGCGAATTGTAGACCATACCCATGACATAGGGACAGTAGAACCGAGGGAAGAAACAAAGTGTTCCCAAGAAATCCGTTTGCTCTGTTTGATTAAGTAACGGGCTTTAGCTCGAAGGTGTTTAAAGGCAATAAGGTTGGCAATGGATGGGTGCCTCTTAAGGTGTTGCAAAGCTTGACGGCAATCACGGATGGCAATGGAAATGGCTGTACTCCACCACGGGACTTGCTGGCGGTGAAATGGTCCAGATGAGTGCAGTACATCAAGGCTAGCAGCGCAAACAATCACGTGAGACATGTCACGCAGGACGTCATCAATACAACCCGACAAAGAGGGAGAAAACACAACCTGCGTAGTGTATAGAGGCCAATTGGCGCGTTGGAAAGACCAACGTGGCAACCTGTCCATCGGGGAGCGGGAAGGGAGCGAGACAATCAACGGGAAATGGTCACTATCACAAAGGTCGTCGTATGGCGACCAGTGTAATGAAGGGAGGAGGGAGGGAGGGAGAAGAAAAAGAAAGATCAATGGCAGAAAAGGTACCATGACCAGCACTAAAATAAGTAGGAGAGCCATCATTAAGAAGGCACAAGTCGTGCTCTGCAAGAAACTGGTCTATGAGAAGACCTCGTCGAGATGGAAATGCACTGCCCCACAAGGGATGATGAACATTAAAATTCCCGAGTAGGAGGAAGGGAGGAGGAAGTTGCTGAAGAAGGGCAGTTAAGGCAGCAGGTGTAAGAGTCTTGTCAGGAGGGAGATAAAGATTGCAAACCGTGACCTGAGAGTCCAGGTGGACCCTAACAGCAACCGCTTCCAATGTAGTTTGAAGAGGAATCCACATGCTAGCAACGTCTGTATGGACCAACGTACAAATGCCACCAGAGGTCCGCAGGGGGCCGACCTGATTTTGACAGAAAACATGGAACCCTCAGAGGGTCTGTGAGTCATCATCAGTAAAATGAGATTCCTGTAGAACCACACAAGCTGCAGAGTAAGACGAAATAAGGAATTTCAACTCCAGACAGTGTCGGTAATATCCATTACAATTCCATTGGATAACCACAGAATGATGATTCAAATGGGGGTTGAACAGGCTAAAGCCAGTCATGCCGCCGGGTCACCACCCGTCACCGACAAGGAGGGGACGGCATCCACGAACAACAGGTCAGAATCAGTTTGCAAAGTCGGGGATGGGACCTCTGGTGACACCAGAGGCTCCTTGTCCCGGGACTTATGTTTCTTCTTCTTTCCTGTTGGACATGATGATAGCTGTGTGGCATGAAGGAGCCAGCTGCAGCAAGATCGGGAACAGAAAGAGATCAGACGACCTGGGGGCCCACAGACCGTGGTTCTCGCGGTCGTCGCGTGGCAGGAGACCTTTGTCCTGGAAGGTGCCGGGAAGGGGTATCCCGGGAGGGGCGCCCTTGAACGGCAGACGCCGAAGAAGTGGGACACTTCTCCGGCTGGGGAGGGGGAGTGGCACCCGGAGGAGAGGGTGTGGGAGCTGCAGCGGAGGGGGGAAGAGAGGGGTTTGGGACTGGGGTAAGGAGGGGGAAGAAGGGGTGAAGATGTAACTAAAGCATAACTACACGTCATGGACACAGGGTGAAGACGTGCATACTTCTTACGAGCCTCAGTGTAGGTTAAACGATCAAGGGACTTATACTCCTGTATCTTCTTTTCCTTCTTATATACTGGGCAATCTGGTAAACGTGGAGAATGATTGCCATGACAATTAACACACACAGGAGGCAGAACACAGGAACTCCCCCCATGGAGTGGATGCCCACAGTCACCACAGAGAGGAGCCTGCGAACAGTGGGAAGACATGTGTCCAAAACACAAGCACTTAAAACACCTCATAGGAGGTGGGATGTACAGCTTCACATCACATCTATAAACCATAATCTTTACTTTCTCAGGGAAGGTATCCCTTCAAAGGCCAGGATAAAGGCACCAGTATCAATGCGATTGTCCTGCGGACCCTTCTGAACACGCCAAACAAAGTGAACACCCTGCTGTCTGAGATTGTCCCGAAGTTCCTCATCAGTTTGAAGGATGAGGTCCATGTGAAAAATCACACCTTGAATCATATTTAGAGACTGGTGGGGGGTAATGGACACAGGAATTGCGCCAAGATGGCTATAGGCACGAAGGGCCGCAAACTGGGGAGCTGAAGCAGTTTTGCTCAACAACGAACCCGACCGCATCTTGCTCGGAGAGTCTACTTCACCAAACTTGCCTTCAATGTGTTCCACAAAAAATAAAGGTTTGGTATTGGTGAAAGTATCCCCATCAGTCCTGGTGCAAACCAGATAGCGGGGCAAAGGTTTCACACCTAGCCAACAGGCCTGACCCTCCTCCCAGGGGGTAGCCGTGGAAGGGAAGGCCGAAGGAGCAGGAGAAGCAGCACTAAAAGAATCAGTTCCACATGGAGAGACAGCCGCAGAAGAACGGCCAGAGTTCTGGACCCGTATGTGTTTCATTTGCATAGCGTCCGAGCTAATACCACCCACTCCGATCAGGGGCTCTCCCCATGGGTGCCACCCAGCCACAGCAAGGGCCGTCTGGCAAAGCGGCCATTGCCAGGAGTCCCGATGCTCCAGGATGACAAGCAACCACTCCTAGGTTTACATGAGGTGGTCACAGCTCAGGTATCAGAAGTGTGTCCCTGTGTGTTCAGGGGGCTCAACCAAAAGGGTACACAGCAATCCCGCCACACGCGCTGGTTTTCCACCCTACCATCAGACAAAAACGTGAAAGAAAAGGTGGAATGAACTAGTAGGGCACACGTCGGAGACACCAGGTAAGTTGCTCTTCCCCAAATGGCTCACACTACGGAACAGAAATTTTGTAATGGTGGTCAAACCCCAGAAGGGGACCAGGGAATGCCAAAAGGATGAGGTGATTGTGCAACAAAACCAAATTGCAAAACCACCATAACTAGGAGGATAGCAGGGCCAACATAAACAAGGACACCAAGAGAGGGAGAGGAGAGGGCGAAGGGGAAGGAGCAAGGAGAGGAAAGGAGGGGAAGGGCAGGGAAATGCAGCCATGGAAAGAAGGAAGGGTGCAATACCTTGGGGCCCATGCTCGCCACGCACGTACTCACGAAAGAACCACAAGCCCCCTGTGGGGTTGCAGCACAGAAGTCTATGCTGAACCATGCACTAGGCTCCCATAGTCAATACGGGAGAGCACGAGGGCTTTGTACAGCTGCAGGAGTGTACAGCAATCACCACCCCAGTCAGTGTGGCTTAGGCATTGAATAATATTAAGATGCCACCAGCACTTTTCCTTAAACTGACACATACGTGAAAGCCAAGTTAAGTGGGCATCGCATAAAAATCATCAGCCTATAAGACTGGTGATACTGAGGACCCTACTGCTAGTGTGAGACCGTTAACAGCAATTAATAAGAGTGGGACACTCAGGACAGAGCCCTGTGGGACCCCATTCTCTTGGATATATGGCAAATTGTAGGAAGCACGACACAAACTTGGAAAGTACAAAGTGATAAGAAGTTCCATATAAAAATTGGGAGCATGCCCCAGAACTTCACTCATCAAGAGTAGCGAGAATGTGGTGTCGCCAACTAGTCGGGTAAAAAGAATGGCAGGAAAAAGCCAATCGCTTCACAGACTCCAGGTGAACCAAGTTGTCAGTGATGGAGCCCCCTTGGCAAAAACCACCCTGGGACAGAGCCAGAAGACCCCGAGACTCAAGGAGCCAACACAACTGCCAGTTCACCATACTTTCACACAGCTTACAAAGAACATTGGTGAGGCTGATAGAAAGGCTAGTAACGCTAATACACACCTAACAGGTTCTTACCAGGCTTAGCCACTGTAGCGATGCTACTTTCCTGCCACTGTCACACGAATTCGCCACTGATCCAGATGCAGTTGAAGACAGCAAGGAGGTGGCACTGTTAATCCCGTGACAGATACTTAATCATTTGGTCTGGGACAAGGGATGTGTCAGAACAGTCGGCAAGAGTACTGAGAAATTACCACTCACTGAAGGGAGCATTATATGGCTCAGGGTGATATGGAGCAAAATATAGGTGTTGTCGCTCTACCCATGGTTTGAGGAGACGAAAGGCGGGGCGGTACTTCTCAGGTGCTGAGGTGCGAGTATAATGCTCAGCAAGACACACTGTGATTGTCTAGATTGGCAGACACAGCTCCACGTGTGGAAATTCCAGGTACACCTGGAGGGATCTGAAAGTCTTATAGTCGTCGGAGCTTGGTCCAAACCCAGGAAGCAGTGGTTCATGTTCCAATGGTGGAGACGTATCATTCCCAACATTCCTGCTTCCACTGCTTGCCGAGTAGGCGGACCTGGGCAAGGAGCTGTTTGAAGGCTATGTGGTTCTCCAGGAACGGGCGGCACTCATGATGTTGGAGAGCTCGCCTACAGTCTCAAATGGCTGCAGCGATTTCTGGTGACCACCGAGGCACTGACTTCCGCCATAGGCACGATAATGATGTTGATGATGGGCTTGTGGGGCACTCAACTGCTCAATTATCAACACCCGTACAAAGTCCCAATCTTTACACAGTCCAATCTAGCTACTTTCATGAATGATGATGAAAATGACGAGGACAACACAAACACCCAGTCCCCAGGCAGAGAAAATCCCCAACCCGGCTGGGAATCAAACCCGGGACCCTGTGATCCACAGGCAGTAACTCTAGCCACTCGACCACGAGCTGCACTCAGGCAAAATGAGGAAAGAAGGACTTCTGATTCAGCTGTGGCAACAATGGTAGCAGTGATGATGTGGATCACTTCATTGATGTTGCCAAGCAACAAAGATTCAACAGTGGTGGCAGCAGTGAAAGCGACTCTTTGTGAGAGTCCGTCTGGGCAAGCGACCAAATAATTGATGCTGGGGAAGGAACAGGAAGAGCGGAAAGTGGTCGCTGCCACCCAAGTCATCGTGAGCCCTCCAGTGGATATACAAGAGAAGGCCAGGACTGCAGATCGAGAGATCAATGACTGAGTATGTGCCATGAGAAACACTGAAATGTATTGGGGCACCAGTACCGAGGAGGCAAAGGTCAAGTCGAGTTAGTAGGTCCTCAACATCTCCACCACAGCCAGAAAACTTGGTTCGACCCCATAAAGTGTAGTGGGCATTAAAAATCACCCAGAAGTAGAAAAGGTGGGGGGAGTTGGGATCTTAGTGGAGCCAATACATGGTGCAGCACCTCACTTGGAGGGAGGTACATGTTACAGATGGTAATTTCCTTCATTGTCCTCACCCTGACAGCCACCAGCTTCTACAGCCACTTGAAGGTGCACAGGTTCATTACAGACACATTAAGGGAACAACACCTGACAGTCTCCCACAGTCAGTATGGTTTTTGTAGTACCCCCAATAGCCACAAAGAGTTGGGGTTCGCATCGTGGGAAAGCAGTTTCCTGAAGGGCAATGCAAAAAGCAGATGTAACACTTAAGAGTTGTCGTAACTCAGCCAGGTGGGAGAAAAAACAACTTCAACTCCATTGGAGAATGACACTTCCTGTTGTCTGGGAAGTCATGAAGTGACCAAGGAGGAAGACTACACCACCGGTTGAGCGTTCGCAGCCAGTATCATTGCATTTGAGGCATTGGTGAGCTCTAGGTCCTCAGGGAATGACAGAATCTCCACCTTGTCCTTGGACGCACAACTGTTAGGGAGTAGTGGTGTGGGGGTCACCAGAGTCTCCCATTTCCTAATGAACTTCTTCATTTGTTTGCCCTCTCGCCACTCTTTAGAGGCTTACTGGGAGGGCTTCTCAGAAGTACCTTCAGGGGGAGAGAAAGACCATGGAGCCTTTCGATCAGCAGCTAGTGGCTCTTTCAGCTACAGGCTGGTGTCCACTTGACCACAGGGGTGGGGGTGGGGACTGGAAGGAATAGTTCTGTGCAAGAGGAGCTGGAGGAGGCTGTTGCTTTTCCAGCTGGAAGGAGGAGACCGAGGTCCCCAGGCATTTGGGGGGGGGGGGGGGCTATGCTCCCAAAGTAGAAGTTTTGGTAGCAACAGAAGAAGACGTGCCCCCAGCCAACAGGAGAGGGGATGAAGATAGGCGGCCATGAGGGTCCATTGGAGTAAGCTTATATTACGAGCATAACGGTGTCATGGCGGGCGATGTCATTGTAGTGGCAGCATAAGACGAGAGTATTCGAACAGGGTTCAACCTTTCATATTTTAGTTTAGCCTTGTGGTACAACAGGCTGTCCAGGGCCTTGTACTCCATAATTTTCCACTCCTTTTGGAGTATTGTGCAGTTCGTCAAACCGAGGGGGGGAGCGGGGTGGCGGGGGTGCTCTCCACAGTTGACACAGGTGCGGGAAGGCACACATGGAGTATTCGGACACAGTGCACATCTGCACTCTCTACACATGGTGCTGGAATTGCCCCAATTTCCAGCACTTAAAGGACTGCATGGGACGGGGTGGGGGGGGGGGGGGGGGGGGCGTGTAAGGTTTGACATCACATTGGTATACCATCAACTTCACCTTTTCAGGTAATGAATCACCCAAAGGCCAAGATGAAGGTATCAGTGGCAACCCTATTGCCTTTAGGCCCCCTGTAGATGCGCCAGACAAAGTTAACACCCCGTCATTCCAAATTGGCACGTAGCTCATTGTCGGGATGCAACAGGAGGTCATGATGAAAAATAATTTCCTGGACCATGTTGATGCTTAAAAGTGGGGGGAGGGGAGCAACCAAAACAGGAAACATCACCCAGATTGTCACAGGCGAGTAATGCCTGAGACTGGGCTGGGGATGCCATCTGAATCACAACTGACCCATTGCACATTTTAGACTGTCCTGTCATTTCCTCAAACTTGCCCTCCAGGTGCTTAACAATAAACAGAGGCTTCATACCCAGAAAGGAGTTCCCATCAGTTCTGCTGCACACTAATTAATGAAGTGGATATGGCCCTCTTCGTTCTGGTGCCCTATGTTCCTCTCTTGCTGTTGTCAGGGAAAGGAACGATTTATAGTCATACCTTTCACCACTGTTAACAACCTTCCTTTCTTAGAGACTGCTAGGGCCATTCAGTCCCCAGAAAAAGATGACTTGAACCACTTCATTATGGGTCATCCGACCTGATGCCACCCATTCCGATCATGGGCTCTCCCCATGGGCACCACCCAGCCACAGCAAAGGCCACCTGGCACAATGGCCGTTGCCGGGAGTCTTGATGCCCCAAAAGGACAGGCATCTACTACTTGCATACATGGAGAGTTTGCAGCTCAGGCATCAGCAGTGCGATCCATGTATTGTCAGGGGGCTAGCACCAAATGGATACACGATAGCCCCACCACAACAGACTGGCTACCATGCTGGATATTGGGTGCAGAGAAATTCATAGTGTCATTGGTGGCAAAAGAGGAGAGTAGGCAATGGAATAAGATGACATACCCCGGGAAGTGTCCTCACGCAAATAGTTGAATTACAAGTGGAGATGCAAAGCCATGACAATGAAAGGTGCAGACCTATTCTAACAGCACTATGGATAAATGATGCACTGCACAATTCTGTAGAATTTGGAACGTGGGAGGTCAAACCATAAGCAGGACCTGAACTTATTGGGCCAAGAAGTGGGAGACTCCTTTTAGTTGCCTCATATGATAGGCAGGAATACCTTGGGCCTATTCTAACCTCCAAACCACCAGGGGGTAAATGTTTGTATAAAATGTTATTGGGAGCAGAGAAATCAATAGGGTCATGGGGGCGAAAGAGGACTGTAGACAATGGAAGAACATGACAGACCCCGGGAGGTGTTCTTGCCCAAATAGTTGAATTACAAGTGGAGATGCAAGGCCATGTCAATAAGAGGAAGGAGACACTGTAAAATGCTGATGCTGATGATGTCAGTCAGCTGTTGGTTGGTTGGTTTGTTTGTGGGGGTTCAAGGGACCAGACTACAAAGGCCATCAGGCCCTTTTTCCACGACCATGAAACACCCAAAAGGAATAAAAACAAGCAACGGAGAAGACAAGGAATTAGAGAGAACAAGAAAGACACAGACAAAAGGAAGTAAAAGCACACAGAGTGTTACAGTGGTTGGCCGACCATGGAAACAAAAAAGGAAAAGCCAACCACCACGAGACACACTAAGAACTCCAATCTAAAACCGTAGGCCAAAGGCTAGACACAAAAAAAAAAAAAAAAAAAAAAAAAAAAAAAAAAAAAAAAAAAAAAAAAAAAAAAAAACCCTTAGCGATAAAAGCCTCCTGCTAGAATAAAGTGCAAAACTAAGCCTGCCATGTTGTGTGAAGGCAGGGTGTCCCTGGTACCAAGGACATTCCGCTGCAAAACCAACCGGAGATCACATTCTGAAAGGCCAATCTCCAAAGCCGGTGCATCGACAGCCTGTTTGGCCAGCGTGTCAACACTTTCATTAGCTAGGATAACAACATGACCCAGGGTCCACATAAAACCATAGAGTGGCCGCAACAAGCAAGACTATGGACGGACTCCTGGATAGCCATCACCAGACGAGAGCAAGGAAAACACTGGTCGATAGCTTGTAAACCTCTCAGGGAGACACTACAGATAACGGAGGACTCCCTTGAGCAGGAGGGATATACTCTAGGGCGCAAGAGATGGCTACCAGCTCAGCAGTGAAAACACTGCAGCCAGCTGGCAATGGGCGTTCTTCAGAATGATCCCCAAGTGTAATAGCATAGCCAACTCTACCAGCAACCATCGAACCATCGGTATAGACCATGTCAGAGCCACGAAACACAGCAAGGATGGAAAGAAAGCAGCGGCGGAGGGCCTCAGGAGGGACTGAGTCCTTTGGACCCTGTGCCGAATCCAGCCGAAGGCATGGACGGGGCACACACCACGGGGATATATGGATATAGGATCGGAAAAGAAGTGGGAGAGGGAAGAACTCAAGCCCAGAGAGAAGAGCCCAGATGCAAACCGCCATCGTACACCCTGACCGGGGCCGCCGTTCTGGAAGATGGACGACTGAGTTGGGGAACACGAGACGGTAATTTGTGTGCCCGGGCAAGCTACAAACATGTGCAGCATAAGCGGCCAGCAGTCGTTGGTGCCGGATCTGCAATGGAGGGACACCAGCCTCCACAAGTATGCTGTTTATAGAGCTTGTGCGAAAAGCGCCAGTTTCGAGTCTGATCCCACAGTGAAGTATTGGGTCAAGCAACTTTTAACGCGGAAGGCGGTGCCGAACCATAAGCCAGGCTCCTATAATTGAGACAGGACTGAATCAACACCCAATACAGTCGTAGAAGGGTAGAACGATCGGCATGCATTGCATGTCATCCGCCCTGATGCCACCCACTCCGACCAAGGGCCCTCCCCACGAGCACCACCCAGCTGCAGCAAAGGCCACATAGCAGGATAGCCATTGCCGGGAGTCCTGATGCCCCAGAGAGACAGGCATCTACTCCTTGGCATATGTTGGGAGTTAACAGCGCAGGCATCTGCAGAGTGATACCTGTGTTGTCAGGGGGCTACAACCAACAGGGTACATCATGGCCTCACCACAACGGACTGGCTACAGCGCTGGATATCAGGTGCAAAGTAGTCCATGGTCGTCGTCGGCGCAGAAAGTGACACAGCATAGTGGATGGTGGAAACTGCACCCAGGAACGTATCCTCGCCCAAGGGATGGAGAGTGAGCGGGACTGCAATGCGACGATGAGAAAGTTGGCTAAAGATCTCAATGCACGATGGACACGATGCACCATGTAAGGTGCCCTTCCCAAACTGGCTCGCTCTTCGGAAAAATCTGGTAGAATGGAGGTCAAACCCTACAGGGGACCATCAGAGAAAGGCCAAAACACGTGAGACTCCTTTTAGTCGCCTCTTATGACAGGCAGGAATACCACGGGCCTTTTCTAGCCCCCGGACCCGCAGGGGTCAGCCAGCTGTGCAGAAGCTCTGTGGCTCTAAAGGTACTACTGCTGCTATACGATTCTCCAATGGCCGTCAGATACAATATACTTAATGTAAAAAATTCTAATAATGCTATTTGTTTGTCAGTCTTTAATGATTCCTACAAGTTTTAGTATGGGCTTAATCGCAACTACATAGAGCTTTTGATACCAAGCAAATGGGCGAGTCGATTTTACACTATTATTAAAGGTATTAATTGAGAAGTGATCAAGCTAGGTCAAGCGAGTAAATGAAACTATAACTTTTATGCTGTGGTAAGCAAACAGAATTCGACTAATTTGGATGTTTAGAAGTACTATACAAGCAAAGGAATATTTAAGTTGAGAGAGCCTTTAGTAATCGAAAACTAATCATTTCACTCAAAGCAAGACAAATTTGATTTTGCAGTAGGGTATACGGGAAAGATTTTCGTTGGAAGAATATGATTTATTACCAGTGTGAAGAAGTTTTGCCTGTGCAGAGTGGGAAGGATTTCAATAAGTTGCCTTGGTTATTGTAATAGGCTCGAATGTATGATTGTAGCAGGCATTACTTTTGAGTCAACAGACAGTTTTGAGTTGCTAATTGGTAAATTCTACCCTTCAACTAAAATATTACTACTAAACCGAATTGTGCATTTTTATATGTGGTTTGAGGAACCATCGAAACACAAAGTACTGCATTATGCATTATTCCTATTCATCACTTGTTTCCTAAGCTGAATAGAGTTTTCACATTTTATTGTAACCCTTGTCACTGGGAGAAGTAATTTAGGTATAAGCCAACATCAGAACTGTTTGAGAATTGATATGCGTTTTTATTAAGAAAGAGCGTTTCACCCATTGCTTTGTCCTTGTACATATATCACATATATTCAACATATTTCACACATTTCTGTACGCATAGTTCACCTGTACCTCCAGAAAATTTCACTCTGCAATTTGGTTTTCACATAGCTCAATGTTTTTTGACATCATATTTCCTGAACTATGGGTCATAAAATGATATACTTTTGTAGGCACATTCAGCTGCGTATGCGGATACTGTCTGCTATTAACTCGTATTTGAAACACTTCTTGCAAAGAAGTAATAAATTTAAAAGGCAGTTTTTCACACATCTTATCTACTAAACTACGTGTCGTACAATCCTATAACTTTGCACGTACATTCAATGGTATACATGAATACTACCTGCAAAATGTGTTGAGAAATACATTTAGCAGCGAGGAAGTAATAAATTAAGAAGTCCTTCCTGATGCCGTAGTTTCAATGCATGAAAAGTGAAAATTTTGCAGTGATAATTTTTTTTTCCTTTCATAATTTTGTGGGAGATTGTTAATGAGAAAAAGCTTTGTAAAGGTTTGGAATTATGTGTGAAGCTTGTTGCAAGTAACTAAGTGCTCTAATTCTTGAATACCTGATAAGAAGTCTAGCTATTCTTATGTCATGGGCTACATTACTTTTTTACTCCCCCATCCCTTTTAATAAGCAGATGTTTTTTACCCCCACAACTTCTTTCCAGATAGTGAGTGATGTCTGTACCATGTTTAGTTGAAATCAGTCCAGTGGTTTAGGAGGAGATGCGGAAGTAATACATATGCAAGATCAAGTTGGCAATGGGTACACTAGAAATTGATTGTAGTGAGGGTAATGATTTAAAAGAAATAATAAAATTTCAGCCTGCCTTGTAACATCAAAAGATGAAGTTCTGATCATTTTATTTACTAGTTAGACCTGGTAATATAATGGTAAAATATAGTTCTGATGAAAGAATACAAAAGCACTTCACAAAGTAAAGATGTGAAATGAAATAGTACTTCTTTCACTGACAAAAAAAGGAAAAAAAAAATACTTTCAATAGCTACAAGTAAGGTTTTAGCTACGTAATAAAAACTAATTTCCAGTAACATATCAGACACTATTACAGAAAGAAAGATCGAAGATACATATACAACTATTATGGTACAAACATAAAAGTTCTCAATATCAGAGGTCATCTTAGCAGACTGACCTCATCCCCCCATTTTCTGTCATTCCTTAGTTGCTTCAGAATTCATGGAGATATGTTCTGTCTAAGCAACTAAATGAAAGGCAGTTTTTTTCCATACACATTTTGCTTCTTTTACTTCTTCTATTTATGAAGCAGTATGTATTAGTTAAGAATGTGTTATGTTACATGAGAAAACTAACATAATAATATACTTTTAACTACTACATACTGCATTACGCAAACACACACAAAATTTTACATGCCACTGAAGATGCTTCATAAATAACAGAAGAAATACTCCAAAAACTGCCTTTCATTTAGTTGCAAAGGGGAAACATACCTCCGTGAATATTACATCTCTGTTATCTTCTTACATTTGAAAACAAAGGAAAGAGCATTGCCAAAACATCCTTATGTAAAGTTTGCACTTTAAAAATTTTCATAAGAGAAGAGTTAGTTGTCGCTACAGAGCCACAGAGAATTTAAAATTCTTTAAAACATGATAAGGCTAAGATAATAGCCTAAAGGTATATTAGTTTTCTGGCAACAAAGTCGAAGATTAAATTATTATGTTACCATAACTGCAAGTGATCTGATTTCAATTTGTTTAAATCACACAAGAAATATTGTGCGTGTGTAAGAAGAAAATTTTTTTAATGCAGATGTGCAGTATGGAGTGAGTAAGTATGTAACACAGGGAGGTATAAGCATTCTTATGTAAAGATAATTAAACTGTCACAGGCTATCACCAATAGACTACTTTGTGCAGACTCCTTATATTAAAAGAATAATTTTGTATTGTCGCAAAGGAAATATTAAACTAGAGAGCTACAGGGCTCAGTTTTGAGGGAGTAAAAAGTGCAGCAGCAGGAGCAGGAGGAAAATAGGAGTCAAAATTGGTGAAGCCGGCTCAGCTGTCATTATAAGTGCCCTTGTGAAATCAAAGAAATCCTGATTTACACAGTACAGGATTTGTCAGTACACCACTATGTATTTTGTGTTTGCAAAAAGGTGGTGCTCCAAGTCTCAACTGTTCTACTGCAGGAACAAATCAATTAGGAGAATAGCTAGTTCATAATGTGATTTAACCTCTTTAGGTGATACTGTATTTTGTAAAATAAAGACCTCAAATTTAACAGCGAAAAGATGCCTCATGACTAAGAACCCTATCTAAATCACCTTTATGAGATGCATCTCTCTCACTTCTAAATGATGTAAAGATAATCTGTTGGCAAAACAATATCCACTTTGGCACAAACTATATTTTACAAAGAGTGTCCATTTTGCCTTGATCTATCTTCTAAATTTCGAACAACTCCATAACATTATTGCCAAATAAAACAGTCTTAACAAAATACCACATGTGAATTTTTATTTTCATGGAATATTTTAAATAATATTCACCTTCTTTTTTGTAACAGAAATAATGTTAAGCCTTACCTTGAGGAGGGCGAACCACAGGAGGAATTGGACTGCTACATGCCAGCTGATTCATGGTAGGTGTTGGCTTGGAAGAATTTCGGAAGCCCGAGATTGTTAAGTTATCTATGTCTATGTTTAATTTGCCAGAGTTGCTCCATGTACTGCCAATCTGTTCAAAGAAAATTTTTGATTCATTTTTGAAGTGAACACCCCCCCACACACACTTATTAAAAATAAACTAATGGTTCATTTGTTAGAATAAGTAACCACTTTATCTCAGCAAAATTATCTAAATATTTTTAACCAACAATTGTATGGCATATATAATTAAAGTAACTCTAACATGTCATTCAATAATACCAGTTTTAGTGAATAGAAAATTGGCAGGACAAAGAGCCTCTTTATCTCAGTTTGTATTGCAGGTGGTCCTATCTTTACCACCCATGTGACATGTGTACAATACTTAAATATGTGTCTCTTTACAATCAAAATTATTCTTGTGCATGACAGCTGTTCCTCCTCTAAGAAAAACTGTGTTTAAAGTAATAAGTATTAACACTGATGCAATACGTATGATGAACAATACTACAAATACTGCAAGGATATGGAAGCTGTCGTAGATTGCAAACATTTACATCATCTATTTTAATAAAGAGTATTGTGCCAGGAAAAACACTGCTGTTGCAACACAGTATTCACAACAATAAATGAGTTTTACTGTAAGAAGGAGAAACAATTTCAACAATATTAATCAAAATTTCAACTCTCTTTTTCAGAATTTGTACCTGTTGTGCAGTAGATTGGTTGCTGGAAGACTGAGAGACTTGGTCCTTTCCGGCAGATGGTGATGTTGGTTGCAAGGGTTGTGGTGACAATGTCAGGGGAACACCTGTGACAACAGTAAAAGGTAATCTTAGTTAACACCTATTATAGTACTTTAAAATGTCTGTCTGTTCACATTTGGTCTTTTAAAAGTTAACACCATATTCAGATTTAAAGAATATTCTTCCCATTGAAGGGCATATTAGGTAATTACTTGTTACAAAACTAAAATTTATTACCATGTGAACTTAAAAAGTAACACTACACACAACTGATTAAGTCAGTGCATAATAAACCACAATATCCACTGAAAATATGGAATACTTCCTTACTAGAAATTGAATAGAACTAATCACATTACCGTTTATCTGCATCACTTTTTACAATAATTTAAATATTCACACATTTTAAACCACTAAAGGAGTTTAGTATCTTATCAACGACAAAAGTATTTTATGTGGATAACTTTTCCATTTTGAAGACGGAGGAAGGAGTGGTCATAGTCTTAACCACTGTGCCATCTTTCCATGTGGATAATTACCTCATTTTTTAAATAAACTCAGCCATTAGTTTCTCCTCAAATGTGCCTGTCTGCTGCCCAAGGCCCTATTGATACCATGATCAGTGACCTAGTATCATACAGGTTTTTATACAGGATGTCTCAAAAAAAAAAACTCCCAGAGGGGTCCGTGGGTGTCAGTTCTCGAAAAAATGATGCAGTCTATTGTTAATAGCTGTCTTGTGGAAAAAGATTGGTCCACTAATTAGTCTTGCACTAACTACATACCACACTCCTATGTTCACATCATGCTAGCGTCAGTTGTTCTGATAATTTACGTACTCTGACAAATGCAGCCATGGTCCATCGTGCACAGACTGAACAGCCAGGTGCCGTAAAAACATTGAGCAACAGTATCTGAGTTCCTCAGCTGACACACTACCATACTATTGTATGGTTTCATTTTCAGTTTGTGCACAGCTCTGTGAGCAGATGCTCTCGATACACCAGTCTAAAGTGCCAAATGGCGCAGAGATTTTCTCAGACTTCTTTCGAAGGCCTCCCCTATCTTCTAATTTATTTTCAGTTAGGACACTAGGTTCTCTAGGCCGTTGTTTGTGTGACACAGATCCATTCTCTTGAAATTTCTTCACTCATCTATGCATCGTCAAATCACTGGGAATGTGCACACCAGGAAATTTTTGTATAAATTCAACCTAACATTCCACATACGATTCTATTTTTACATAGTTCAGCACAAGAAACACTCGTTGATCCTTCATGTACACCATACCAAATGGAAACTCAACAGAAAGTGCTCTTAAACACTCAGTCACACAGTGGTGGCATTCTTTATTGATTCTGGATTTTGCAGTGGCCAAGATGTTTATGAGCAGTGCAAATCTTGCACTGATAGAACTTTTCTATATCTATGGCAAGAATATTCATCTGTACCTGATCAGTATTCACTTAATTGGGAATAGGATATGCTACTGTGCAGCGAGTAAGCACAAATAAAATGTTGGACCAAACAGATACATCTGAGTCTAATATTAATGCTATTGTGACATTCAAGACACAACTTTCTGAAGAATTTGAAGTCAAACATGCACTGCTGCAAGGCAAATGCACCTCCAGACCTGTTAAAAATTTGCATACCTTAGGCCATTACGAATCATGTTACTCAATCAATGGAATTCAAAGTTGGACATTCATGCCTTTTGTCTTATTCCTTCAGGTCAACATGTAACAATTGCAACTGCTACCAATGACATAACCTGTATAATGCAGATACTGGCTAAAATGTATAGAAACTGTAATACAGACATGCTTTGAGAAGACAGTAAATAAGAATGATGTTTTGGGAAAACAGTAGATAAAAATGGGAGCTGAAAGATAAACTGTGACTGTGGACAAGAATAATGTAAGCAGAAAATAAGGTGACAAAATTTACAATGAAGAAGAACATTACACTAATTAATTAGAGTAAATAAAATATATAACATAAAATGAATATCTCACCTGTATATAAATGTAATATTTTTTGAACTCTGATTTCCCTCTCAAAGATGAACTCCATAAACATTTATCTCAGGGGAAGCTATAAAGGAACTCAGGTTCCATCTTAAAGGACAGTTGACCAAGCACAAGGTATGTATGTACCTAGTAAAACAGTTTGTGATGGGACAGACGACGGATCGAATAGATTCTCCATAAAATATTGCCAAAGAAATGACAATTACTGCATAAGAAGTGTAAAGTGAACCTTAAGGGCCATAAACAGAGCTGTACTGAATACAATTAATTCAGCTGTCAGATTATAATCCGAAGACCTTTCAAAACTCAAAAGAAATTCTTATCATGTGTAAAGGCTGCTAGTCATACCAAAGTTAGTGCTTAGATGCTCGTGGATGACAGAAAAACTACATACAGATGGCTGGCACACAGACCTTCATTGTTAATCCACTAGGTGGATTCGATCTCCTATTTCCAGAAGCACCATGTACAAGTAAATATGTGCTGCTACCCGAGTGGGTTTACAAAATTCTGTCGACAGTGATACATAATACTGAAAACGAAACTTTTTTGTTGCCACCGGAAGCCATTACATATGCAACCTCCAGCTGGGAGACCATTTTAGCCATTTAATACATCTATATCTACAAACATGTTCCACAAGCCACTGTATTGTGCACGGTGGAGGGTACCTTGTATCAATCCTAGTAATTTCCTTTCCTGTTCCAGTGACAAATGAAGTCAGGGAAAAATAATTCAATATGCCTCCCTGCGAGCCCTGATTATCTTATCTTCATGGTCCTTACACCCAATGGACGTTGGTGGCAATAGAATTGCTCTGCAGTCAGTTTCAAAGGTTGGGTCTCTAAGTTTTCTACCCCCTGTTCTGCACTCATAGGTAGCACACCATGCCTAGTACATGTCCACCGTGGCACTTGGGGGCCACAGCACCAAGTTACAATACCTGAAGATGGGCTTACAAGAGCCCAAAACTGGCCATTGATAATAAAAGTACTTTACAACTGAAGCGGTATTTTCAGCTTCTGATACAATGCTAAGTTGCGGATGTTCCTCCAACAGGATTACTTGCATGTTGATTGAACTACTGGTAACGTATCTAGCACCCCACCTCTGAACTGCTTTGATGTCTTCCCGTTAACCTGACCTGGTGAGCATCCCAAACACTTTAACAGCATTCAAGAATGCCTCATACTAGCATTCTATCTGCATCTACATCTACATCCATACTCCGCAAGCCACCTGACGGTGTGTGGCGGAGGGTACTTTGAGTACCTCTATCGGTTCTCCCTTCTATTCCAGTCTCGTATTGTTCGTGGAAAGAAAGATTGTCGGTATGCCTCTGTGTGGGCTCTAATCTCTCTGATTTTATCCTCATGGTCCCTTTGCGAGATATACGTCGGAGGGAGCAATACACTGCTTGACTCCTCGGTGAAGGTACCCTTGTCACAGGGATCATATCCCTGTGGAAGATCCAGGTGCAAGACCTGCCCAATCTGCCCAACCAGCATTTCCCAGTCTCCTCCATGATGAGACATACTTTCTTAAAATTCTTCCAAAAAATCTAAGTCAACCATTCACCTTGCCTTCTACTGCCCTTATGTGCCCATTCCATTTCGTTTGTTGCATTACACCTAGATATTTAATCTACACGACTATGTAAAGGAGCACTCTACCAATGCTATATTCGAACATTACAGGATTGTTTTTCCTACTCATCAGCATTAACTTACCTTTTCGTACATTTAGAGCAAGCTCCAATACAAAAAGCTGTGCAATGACTGCAGAGGAGCTGGTGTATGACATGGCTGCTTTCACAGATGGCCTGGGATCTGATGGAGCACGATAAGCCTGTGACAGGATGGGAAGTGCTGGTTGGGTAGACTGGGCAGGTCTTGCACATGGATCTTCCACAGGGATATGATCCCTGTGACAAGGGCATGGGATTGAGTGTGGCACAGGGATGTACTAGGATATTGTGACAGTTGGGCAGGCAACAGAACACCACTTTAGGAGGGACGGAAAGGGTCTTTGGTAGGATGTCCCTCATTTCGGGGCATGATGATAAGTAATCAAAGCCCTGACGAAGGATATGGTCCAGTTGCTACAGTCCAAGGCAGTGTTGAGTGATGAGTGATGAAGGGAGCACTCATTTGTAGCTGGCTCTTGTGGGCATGGGAGGATTGAGGGTACTTGGGGAAATGGAACGGGAAGGCTATTTGTGGAGTTTGTCTGGGGGAGAGTAATGTCTGTGGCGGCCTTTGTGAGACCTGCAGCATGCAGGGCATGGGAGTTCTTGTCAATGCAGATGCACTGTCCCCAGGTGGCCAGGCTATACAGCAATTACTTTTTGGTGAGGAAGGGGTGGCAGCTGTTGATTTGCGGGTACTGTTTGTGGTTGGTGATTTGACACTGCGTCTGGTAGCCTTGTCATGTTGCCACCTAGTCCCTGCACTCTCCGCCAGGCAGTGCTCCTTTCTCCCCCCACTTCCCCTCATATCTTACTATCCCTCCTCCTTTTCTGTCACTTCCAATTGCTGTTATAGTTCAACATGGCAGTTGCACTCCCAGAGGAGCTGCTGGAGACAGAAGTCGTGTGGGTGACACGTGCTTGCTTGTCTGAAAGCATGTGGTTTTTGTTTTATGAAGAAGGCTGTGGCTGATAGCTAAATATGTAACCCTTTTCATTGTGTCTGTCTGCAACTCAATGTTCATCTTTATGATGAGTAACAACCTCTCCTTTTCATAACACTATAGAATGAAATGTGATGCGTATTCCAACCACTTGCCAAAATTTTATCACGTCTGAGCAGCACAAGATATGAGCTGAGCCTCTGCAAGTTGAGTATGCATTGGAACCCTCGCAAAAATGATGGATGTACTTCAGCTAGAAGGTCAGAAAACTAAAGAACTCTGCCCTGAACATCAGTAACATAAATGTTTGAGACAAGCTGGTTAGACAATGTTTGTAGAACCCAGCTTGGCAAAATCTGGCAGACAATGTAATCAAGTTAGGGGATACCATCTACCCGATTATAGAACGGCAGAGATCACAATTAAAATTCAGTATTCAACAACATTAACAGGGGAATTTTGGAGATTCTGAACAGAGTGTCAGCAAGCCCACTGCAGCGCTGTGATGTGAGCCTAGAAGAGTGTGTCTCGTCCCCGACTGCAACTGTAGAAGGAATGCAAAATGCCTCCACATATGCGTTCCCGCCCACTGTTATCAACTGACTTGATTTTCACATAACAACTCTGTCAATTGTGTAAATGTGACCTGGTCGAATATCACTGCAGGTCCATACACACACACTTGATCAGCAGGTATTTACATTATTAGAATTGCAGTACTCTGTGACAGTTACCTTGGCCACCAGAACTTACTTGACTCCGTAGGTCCCTTTTTTTTTTTTTTTTTTTAGAAATGGTTTCAGGATTCGGCTGTTTGATAGGGGATGTCAAATTAAACACCTTTCAGCCATGAATTTTCAATCTTATTTTATTTGGTAACCAGTTTCAGTGTTTTACTACATCATCTTCAAGCCCCTGACCAACGTGCAAAAAGAATCTACCTCAAAACAGAGCCAGCAATTGATATAGTAGATATCTGCTTGCTACAGTGAACACTTCACTGTAGCAAGCGGATATCTACTAATACCAGTATTGCTGGCCCCTGTTTTTTATCACAACCGAGGTAGATTCTACCTGCATGTCAGTCAGAGGCCTGAAGATTGCATAGTACACCGCTGAAACTGGCTGCCAAATAAAATAAGGTTGAAAATTCATGGCTGAAAGGTGTTTAATTTGGCATCCCAAAACATACTTGCATTGTTCATATTTCACGTTGTTACCAGCCTTGGTAGGGCATATAATGGGGGCATGAACAATGTCTGATGTTGAATGATCACTGGACATAGAGGTGCCACATACTCATGTGGGACAGCATTATTAGCACCTGATGCAGTTTGAAAGTGGCCTCATTGTTGATCTCCATTTGGTCAGCTGGTTGAATTGTGCAATATTCGTATGTGTGAAGCATTCAGATGTGATAGTGGCTCAATTTTGGACTGCTTGAGAACATTAGGCTGGGCACATTCAGTATCATGTTTCTGGTCAAACACCTCAAGTAAGCACTGCAGTATTGTGCACAAAGCAAATTGTCAGTCCTTAATATCTTTGCCTGCCAGCAGATATGTTATGAACCCCTGCAACATTCTGTGTTATCCCACATCATTGCTTGAGACTTGCAGCAGTCACACCAGGGAATTACTGCCCCATGCATAGGCTGCTGTTAACACCACAACATGAATGGATGCATCTGGAGAAGTGCTATGACCAGGAAGCATCATATTGTGCTTTCCTAAAACTGAAAATTACATTAGGATATTTTGTGGGAGGGGAAAAAAGTGGAAAAAAAGAAAGAAGGACGGCATCATTTACAAGACATTGTGGACAACAATGAGCTCATTAAGCAAGTCAACTAAAATAAACGTTCTCGGACAGCTGGGCGTATAGAAAAGTAAAGACTAAACAAAACCACATTAAACAAGAATGAGTGTGTACTGATGAAAAATTTGTACTTACCAATAACATTTCCAAGTCTTTTTCCTTACTGTCATGTGAGATACCATGTTGTGGTGCTGAGAAAAACTTTTTGACCTTTCTACATATCTGAACTTTCCATTTTCTTTACTGTTTCTCTCATTTTTTTATTTATATGGATTTATTTACAGTGTACTATCTTTACATATCACAGAGAGAGACTGCATAAAAACTCTGAACCACAAATAATGATGTATGTATCAAAAATTCAAGATCTTGCTTTAACTTTATTGTATTCTCTTTGTTTACATTTGAATGATTCCTGCCACCACTGAAGACAATTTTGTCAAAATACTGCACCTACATTCTCCTGTTAGTATTTTACCCAGCAAAGTTCTTCTACAGGATTTATAAAGAAAAGAATTATATAAAGCACATTCTCATACGCAAGCTGACATTTATAGAAAACCTCAACAACTGAAAACTTTCATTTTTTCTGTACACAGAGTAGGTAGTTTTGACTCCCACCTGCAGCTCCTTCAAACAACGGAAATTGAGAGCCAAAGACCCTACTCATACCACCCTATTTACTTGATTATAAGACTAATTTTTTTTCCAAATTAGTCAATCGAAATCTACGGTGTCATCTTATATTCGGATATAAAACTATTGCTGCTGAAGTTTGACATTTTTACATTGTTTAATAGATTGACATACAGGTCATCTTAACTTACACATCTAACTTGAGCTATGAGATCACATGCAGATTTATTCTGAAGAATTTGGAAGGGTAGAAAGGCTAAACAAAACTCATGTTCAAACAGGTTCGAGATTTCCTGATACGTCAAAGTGCTCAATGCAGCACTGACTTTGCTTGTTCAATCACACGACATTTGACTTGCACAGCACTAACGCAAGGGATGCACAATAAACTATGGGCTACCCATCACGACAATCTAATGCTCTGCTTAAAATCTGAGAATTTTGTGAAACTCAAGACGACATAGAATTTAACATTACCATCTTACAAACACTTGTGTTATTTGAACGGTTTTGCAATAAAAGTTCTCATACATGTATGTATTTTGTGTACAAACATTTATGGCACACTATAAATAAAGTTAACATCAAATGGCGAATAAGGTGTCCTTCAAAAAATGTTACCTGATTCAGAACACAAGTCCATATTTTATTTGATTATGAGATATTGTAATGATTTACCATGTGGGTTGCAAATAAGAAATTGGGTTGCTGTTCATGTATTAAAATACCAGTTAAAATGTTACCACCTTTTAATCAGCTTTTGAACAAAATGGTGACACTTAAGAACTTCGAGAATATACACTGCCTGACAAAAAACATTTAATCCACAATTAAATGTTTAAAAAATGAAATAAATCATGTAATTGTTATCACTATAATAAATTACAGCACCAAGACTCGTCGTGGAGTCAGTACTAACAGAAGTCACTACATCGCGGGACAAGGGAAAATTTGAGAATTTCACTGAATCATGATTGGAATCTTTTATTTATGTATTAGTTGGTGTTGTTACTTATGACCTGCAATCTAGTTGCTCAAGCACAGCATTGTTGAAGGGCTGGAGAGGGAACAGTGATACTGGTATGACTCAGAACTAGGACGTGTGGGAAGAGAAGTAGTGAGGGCACAGCAAATTATGTCATGCTGCCAACCATGGAGAAACTGCAGCTTGCTTGAATCCATCTGAATTGACTTTAAAATTGAATGAATACACAACAACGGCATACATTTCCACAGGAGACTGCAAAAGTCTAGAGAGAGGCCAGTGGCGTACTTATGTGTTTCCTGCAACAATGTTATTCAGGTTCACCTTGAGATATGACAGGAACAAAACACTGTGAGCCAGCTGCTGGTTCTGTGCAGCCAGTGAGAGAGTGGCAGGCAGATGCTATGTTTGGAGCAAGGAATGTTGTAACATTCTCGCATCAGTATAGAAGCAAATTCCAATATGTATTCAGCAAAAAATAGTTGCGTTCTAAGGTTCCACTGTAACCAGGTACTGCAACAATCCGCAAGAAACAATGAAATACTTGTGACAACAAAGATATAAATTTCATAACTGTGCTGTTAGGATGGTGATTACAAATAGCAATAGCACAGATGCCAGTATTAGTAAGCGTAAAATGTAGTGAAGATAAAAATTTATGTATACCATTTCTTTTTACTTAATTTATTCTTGTATTGCAAAATGTAGACAACCAATAAGTGGATTACGTTTAAAACAGGTGTACCTGGTTATGCTAACTTTTTTCACAGATACTCAACGACAATAAAACAGTCTGCAATTCTGGTATGTCAGAATATGTTGAAAATAATTTTTTCTCAAAAGAGCCTCATTAACAAAAAGAGAAGAAAAAGGAGGAGAAGAAGAGAGAAAGAAGAAAGAAAGAAAGTGGGTGTTTCATCTTTTTCACTGTCGTCTCGAGCAAATACAGTATACTGAATTTGCGAATTCCTAGAAGCACAAAATATTCCTGTCTTAGTCTTCATGTTTATTAAAATGAAAAACTTTCATTTTATTATATCTTGATCCTTACACATAGGAAGCCAAAGAAAGAAAAGAAGGCCAATTCATAGCATTAACTCTTTCCAGGGTGACAATATTGTACCTACCACTGTTTTAATTGTGTCTACATTGGACAAGTGTAAAAAATTTGATTGGTAAAGAAGTGCAAATAATTTATTTCAATACAAATATATGTTAGATTTATATTTTATTATTTCACACTGCAATGCATTTTGAACTTCCTTTGGTCATCTTCTGGACTCATGGAATACGTAAGTTATTTCAAAAATACAAGTTACTCTGAAATCAAACTAAAAACAAATACTGGGCAACAATGACCTAAAGCACGTAGCAATGTTCTGTTGGTAAGGTGGCAGTAGTGGTAGAAGAGGGAGCAGAGGAAGTACAGCCAAGAATGTGATAGCCATAGAAAGTTTGTTGTTGGACCACCAAAGAACCTATGTTCTGCAAATTGTATAGAACGAGAGATGGCACACTGAGCTGTCCACAATAATAAAATTCCAGTGGACTTTATTGTCATTTCTGCCCCTCCTCCTGTTTCCATTGCCAGCAACTATGTAGGTAACATTCTACATACTTTAGATTACGAAGTTTTATTGTTTGATTGAGGAAATTGCATTTCTAGTAAGTAATTGAGTGCACATAATGCTCTTTGTGCATTATGTTTTGCTGTTGCGGTCTTCAGTCCAAAGACTGGCTTTATGCAGCTCACCACACTACTCTGTCCTGTGCAAGACTATTCATCTCTGAGTAACTACTGCAGCGTACATCCTTCTGAATCTGCTTACTGTGTTCATCTCTTGGCCTCCCTCTACGACTTCCACCCCCCCCCACACTTCCCTCCGGTACTAAACTGGTGATCCCTTGATGGCACAGAACGTGTCCTACCAATTGATCCCTTCTTCTAGTAAAGTCTTGCCACAAATTCCTCTTCTCCCCAATTCTATTCAGTACCTCCTCCTTAGTTATGTGATCTGCCCATCTAATCCTCAGCATTCTTCTGTAGCACCACATTTCGAAAGCTTCTATTCTCTTCTTGTCTAAACTGTTTATTGTCCATGTTTCATATTCATACATTGTTACACTCCATACAAATACTTTCAGAAAAAGACTTCCTGATACTTAAATCTATACTCAGTGTTAACAAATTTCTCTTCTTCAGGAACACTTTCCTTGCTATCACCCGTCTACATTTTATATCCTCTCTATTTTGGCCCTCCGTAAGTTAATTTGCTACCCAAATAGCAAAACACATCTACTACTTTTAAGATTCTGATTTCCTAATCTAATTCCCCTCAGCATCGCCTGATTTAATTTGACTAAATTTCATTATCCTCGTTTTGCTTTTGTTGATGTTCATTTCATAGCTTTCTTTCAAGACACTGTTCATTCTGTTCAACTGTTCTTCCAAGTCCTTTGCTGTCTCCGACAGAATTACAATGTCAATGGCAAACATCGAGGTTTTTATTTCTTCTCCCTGGTTTTAATTCCTACCCCAAATTTTTCTTTGGTTTGCTTTACTGTTTGTTCAATGTGCAGAATGAATAACACCGGGGATAGGCTAAAACCCTGTCTCACTCCCATCTCAACCATTGCTCCCCTTCGTGCCCCTCCACTCTTATAACTGCCGTCTGGTTTCTGTACAAATTATAAATAGCCTATCATTCCCTGTATTTTACCAGTGCCCTCTTCAGAATCTGAAAGAGTATTGCACTCAACAATGTCAAAAGCTTTCTCTAAGTCTACAGTCCGCCCCCGGTAGCTGAGTGGTCAGCGCGACAGAGTGTCAATCCTAAGGGCCCATGTTCGATTACCGGCTGGGTCGGAGATTTTCTCTGCTCAGGGACTGGGTGTTGTGTTGTCCTAATCATCATCATTTCATCCCCATCGACGCGCAAGTTGCCGAAGTGGCGTCAAATCGAAAGACTTGCCCCAGGTGAGCGGTCTATCTGACGGGAGGCCCTCGTCACACGACATTTCATTTCATTCCTAAGTCTACAAATGCTATGAACATATGTTTGCCTTTCCTTAAACTGGCTTCTAACGTAAGTCTTATGTCTGTATTGCATTGAGTGTTCCTACATTTCTACGGAAGCCAAACTGACCTTCCCCGAGGTCTGCTTTTACCAGTTTCTCCATTCGTCTGTAAGGAATCTGCGTTTGTATTTTGCAACCGCGACTTATTAAACAGATAGTTCGGTAATTTTCACACCTATCAGCACCTGCTTACTTTGGAAATTGAATTATTATTCTTCTTGAAGTCTGAGGGTATTTCGCCTGTCCGTACATTTTGCCCACCAGATGGAAGAGTTTGGTCATGGCTGGCTCTCCCAAGGCTGTCAGTAGTTCTAACGGAATGTCATGTACTCCCGGAGCATTGTTTCCACTTAGGTCTTTCAGTGCTCTGTCCAATTCTTCACGCATTATCATATCTCCTGTCTCATCTTCCTTTACGTCCTCTTCCATTTCCATAATATTGCCCTCAAGTACATCTCCCTTGTATAGACACTCTATATAGTCCTTCAATCTTTCAGCTTTCCCTTCTTTGCTTAGGACTGGTTTACCATCTGAGCTCTTGATACTCATGCAAGTGGTTCTCTTTTCTCCAAAGGTCTCTTTAATCTTTCTATAAACGGCCTCTATCTTACCCCTTGTGATATATGCTTCTACAGCCCTTTAAATTTGCCTTTAGCCATTTTGCACCTCTTATTGATTTCCTTTTTGAGACGTTTGTATTCCTTTTCACATGCTTCTTTTACTGCATTTTTATATTTTCTCTTTTCATCAATTAAATTTAGTATCTCTTCTGTTACCCAAGGATTTCTACTAGCCCTTGTCTTTTTACCTACTTGATCTTTTGTTGCTTTCACTATTTCATCTATCACAGCTACTCATTCTTCTTCTACTGTATTTCTTTACCCTGTTCTTGTCAATCATTCCCTAATGCTCTCTCAAACTCTCTACAACCTCTGGTTCTTTCAGTTTATCCAGGTCCCATCTCCTTAATTCATACCTTCTGCAATATAACAACAAATAATATTAACAAACTAGTCATTTAGTTAAATTCTGTAGGAAAAACCAAATATGTGAAATTAAAACAAAGTACATTTACATTCACAAAAACTGAGAATTTATTTAGTAAGAAGTACTTAACACGCAATTAATCTTTCAAAATCAAAAAATGTCACAAGAAAGAAGATGAAGACTGAGAAAAAGGTCAGCACTACAGTATTGGATGTAAAATGACACTGGGAGCTGAGCAGGTGGAAGAGGGTGAAAGGAAAAACGAAAATGTGCAAGGAGCAGAATCTAAGGGTAATTCAGATTGTTGCACTTCGGTGGAAAGAGTGAGGAATCTAATCAAATTTTACTATAAATACAGACAAAATAGGATAAAGTGTAGAATAGGAAAGAGTTTTCATATAGTCAAAAAACTGACAATCTATACCATTTAACTATATTATCACTCATTTCTGTTAGTTGACCTATCTTTCATAATCACTGCTGTTTTTCATTTTTGGTCATACTTTTTACAGCTTTAATTCACAGTGCTAACTTCTTCCATTTAACAATGTATTCTAGATACCTTCCATTATTCTTCATTTGGTATTTACAGAGACAGACTTACACCATTTTCAATCTTTTTTATGCACTTATGTGCTAGTTGCGTCACTAGTCACAGAAGAAGGAATTATTATTTTCAAAAACCTCAATATAATCATTTTTCAGAAGAAATTTCCACCATTTGACTATCCCTGTTCACTGATTTTAGACAATCAAGGTTTTGTCGATGACATGTCCCAAACAGGTCACACATATTTCAAGACTGCTCTTGAAAATGGCTACAAAACTGAAATCGTGACTGTGTAAAATAAATGAACAGGTAACACCCAAAAGGCAGAACTTTCTTTTAGTAAGTTCTATATGATTTGTGGTCTCCCATGAACGAAAGAGCAGTATTTCATGTAACTTCTTGCAAGTATTCATTTCAATTGGGCAATGGTACATACATTCAATAAAGCAGTGATGTACCTCCTGTTTAATATAGATAACTTCCATTTTAGCATCATTTTCTAATTTTAAATTATAGGAACAAAAAATAAACTTAAGTGTTTCTTCGCAAATAAGGAGACTTACTTACAGAAAATATATTTTTATTTGACAATAATGTTGTACTTACAGCATTTTAAACAAATAAGACATCTCGTACAAAATTAAAATTGTTTTGATTCAAATGGCTTAATGCCTGCATAAAGAGGTATACACACAAAAGAAAAAATAAATGTATATACACAAGTTTAATAGAATGCATAAACGGCATATTTTCTCTAACATTTCAGTGCTCTGAGAAACTTCTGTGCTGCTAAACTCACTGCAGTGTTCTATTTCATCAGAAATGTATCAGTACTACAGTGCATCGATCTCCACGCAGTCAGGCCACTTTTGGTTTCAAATTTTGACAACAATAAGTAAGGAAACATCTGCTGCAAGCTTTCTACATCTAGAGTCTGGATCATTTTTTCCCATGTCATTCAACCAAAGACAAGCTGTAGTTAAGGCAGTCTCAAGTTCATCTATACCTTCAATGCTGCCAACACAGACTACTGAAGCACCAACACATCTCACAACAGCAACACGCACACGTGACTGAGGATGTTTGTGAAGACTGGACGCCAGTGCTAGAAGCTCCACACTTATACGAGGAGCAATTGGACAATTTGTAGTGCACAATGTAATTGATGCCAGACAATGCAATATATGTTCTAACATAATGCTGTCACTATTTGAGGATGACAGAATATTTGCTGCTTGGATGTTATGAACTAGTGGAAAAAAGAATGACCCTGCTACAGCTGAAAATTCATTTTTCTGCTCAATAGGGTTACGTCTTCCTGATGCAAATATTCTAGTTTTTCCAGTTTGTTCTAATGCTTGTTTCACTAAGAGATTCACATTATCATTACCTAGCCTTCTTTTTAACTCTGAAAGAGTTGTTGCTGATCCTGTCAACACTTTGAGAATAAAAGTAAGCCTATCAAATGAATACCGACCCTGTTGCATGCCAAACTGATGACCGAGATACTCCGCCAAAGGAGCTGGGTGAGCCACTACAGCAGCTACAGAGGCTGTGTATCTCAACTGATCAAAATCAGTCATAGAATACTTGTCATCCATATTGATTAAAATTTCAAGAAGATCTACTCCCAATGAAATGTCATCTCCAGGCAACTGCTTTTTTATGAGACTGTCTGCAACTTTCAGAGCTTCTGTATAACTCTCAATATCATCACCTTCTCTCAAAATATCTAACAGATCTCTCAAGTACTTGGGACGCTTTTTCTCTGACTGCTTAAAATCATCAGACATTTCATATGGAATCAGATCATCATCACTATCCAATACACTTTCTTCGCTGTCACAAGCTGCATTATCAATTATTTCTTTTTTAAAACTGCTGTCCTGCTGAGGAAAGCCCTGCTTTTCCTTTGACACTATTTCTTCAGCAAAAAGTTCAGCTTTTCCTGTCACTTTTTCCATTTCACATTCTACTGCAAGCTGACTTAACATACGATCACCCACACATTTACCAGGAAATGATTTGCATGTACATTCAGTGTTCACATTTGGTGTGTCTGTTTCACACTTATTTTTCATTGCAATAACTTTATTTTCTTCTTCCCAAAATTCTACACTCATCACAACATGCTGTAATTCATTAAGAATGTCGCCAGCAGACTTCCCCAAGCCAGAGTAATCAAACTGTAATTCGTGCTTTCTATCATCATTTCGTCCTTTTGCAAGGGTTTTAACAACAGTTTCAGCAATGAACATGCCAAGCACTCTAATAACTTCATCCGAAGACTCTAAACGAACAGGAATACAGTGAATCATTTTCATTTCTATACCTGTTGCCTGCAGATCAATGGAGTCTAGATTCAGTATACACGCTAATAATACCTTGGTCATTGCTACTTGAGATTCAAGTGGCATCTGTAGTACATAAGCATGATCACCCCATGCATTTAGAACATCAATGGTTACAGTTTTAAGTAGAGATACATCTGACAGTTTTAAATATCCTGCAAGATTGATAGCCATTCTTTCACAATTTACATTAAAATATCCAGTTACCATTGGTGCTTTACATGCCAAAACGTATCTCCAATCGGCAGAAATGCAAACGACATGAGTCAGAATTCTGTGTACTGTTGCTGGTGACTGGCACTGTGTAAGTAACATTACTCCCCACAACTCACATGCCTGTCTACTTAAATGACTCATTAGTTGTCCTGAAACCAAAGAGAAAGTAGTATCCTCACACCAGCTTTCTAAAATTGTAAGTAAAGAAAGCAGTGCAGGTGACTTTCTTTGATTATTGAAATGTAGAAAAATTTTGGACAGTAAATCTGATAATCCTTCTATCCTGAAGGAAAGGCATCTATTTGCAACAGCATCCACTAGAAAATGCAGTGTATGAGCTACATGTACTACCAAAATCATGCAATAATTATCTGGATAAAAGCATTCCAATGTGTTGTCCTGTAGCTTATTAGCAACTCTACTTGTTAATGATACCAACAGCTGAAGTGTTTCATCCCACATAAATATGTCTTCTTTATCCAAAAGAGGATCTCTTCCATTTCTTATACCTACAGAAGTTGTATCCACTTTACAATAATCCAGTATTGCACTTCTCAGAGATGTACATTTAAGCAATTTCTCCAACAAAAAAACTATGTATTCACATTTCCTACTGGGTCCCTTCACATCCTGTAATTTACTGACAAGTACTGAAAGTGCACTATGGAACATTGACAGCGGTGCACCATCAATGCAAAATATTTTTGAACATGTATCACTAATGTTCTTGGCAGCACAACAATCTGATAGTACTAAATCTAAAAGTTTCTGCAACAGTGATTTATACCACACATTTCTGAATATGTAAAAGGACTGAGTTTCTGTATCAATGTCACAAAATTTCTGAGGCGTGTACTGTCCAGGGAAATGTTTCAGCAGTTCTTCAAGGTTATTTTTCAATGTCATCGATTCTTTTTCATTTCTGATTGGCAATGAATTCAGTCCAAGTAGTACACGTTCAACCACTTCCATGAATGACAATGTTCCTGTCCTGTGTCGTTGCTTCATAGATGCCACTGCTTGATTTTTGACGTAATCTATCTGTTCCACTTCTTGTTCTGCAGATACTTGATGCTCAACACATGCAGGCATAGCTGGAATGTCAAAGTTCATTTGCTGTTCTACACAATACAATATACTTATTACTTCTTTATCACTACTTCAAGCAAAAATGATGCAGATGTTTCTCAGAAACAATGACACATTATGAAAATTTTTCACTTTACAAAACAATAATAACAAAACACTTGAAAAAAGAGAGAGAGAGAGGAGGAGGAGGAGGAGGAGGAGGAGGAGGAGAAGAAGAAGAAGTCCCTTATTGAATCACAACAACTCACTGTGTTATGTGCTAAAGAACACAGACTAAGATATTTGTGTGTGTGTGTGTGTGTGTGTGTGTGTGTGTGTGTGTGTGTGTGTGTGTGTGTGCGCGCGCGCTTTTGATCTTTGCTGTGGATTACAACATAGTTCCTAAGATATGAAACATAAAATGTACTTCCATCTCCATCAAATATGAAGAAACTAATATCTGTTTCACCTCTTATCTTCACCACACTTGGTTACCCCTCTTCCTAATGTATCACTCACCACCCCTGCTTCTCCCCTCAAGGAAGCAACTAAGTTGTGAAAGCTGCAACAGTTTCTTGTTACGTCCTGTGGATCTATTAACAGTACCAAGGATTTCACATCAAAGCTAAGTACTGTCCAGCAATTCTGTCTCTCACTTTTATACAATGGAAAATCCAGGCTGGAAGG